>NC_091065.1:163326771-163365771 GCF_000393655.2 Nicotiana sylvestris
AATTTGATTATCCAACTTGAAATAAATAATCAAAATGCTATTGTTTAACTGTTATCATATTCTGCTTTAGTGCAGTACTCAGAAGATGCAAAATCAATACCACATTTTCTAATTCTACTAACACACAGAATAGTGCAAAAGCAGGCATAGCCACATATTTCTCATAATCATATCATCAAACTTCCAGTGAAACATGATTTATACCTCACAACTTGTAAAAAAATATCAAAACCACCCCAATTTGATTATCCAACTTGAAATAAATAATCAAAATGTTATTATTTAACTGTTATCATATTCTGCTTTAGTGCAGTACTCAGAAGATGCAAAATCAATATCACATTTTCTAATTCTACTAACACACAGAAAAGTGCAAAAGCAGACATAGCCACATATTTCTCATAACCATATAATCAAACTTCCAGTAGGCAGAGTTCAAGTATCAACTAGGACTGATTTTGCACCATCAGTCGCCAAAGATATATCTGTCAAAGATGAAAAACTGATAGGGTCATTTTATAATTTTTAAAATATAGGATAAATTTGTAAAATTAAAAACTAGCAAATTCTCATTTTCAATTGAAAAATCGGTGAGAACCAGTTTTTCAAATTTAAAAATGGATTTTCAAGTAAAAAAAGAAAAATTGATAAGAATGGTATAACCAAACATTGTTTTCAAAAAATTTGAAAAAAAAAAAGAAGAAAAAATTGCATGTCCAAACGGGCTCTAAAAGGCTCATTCTGATGATGTCCATCTCATTGAAGAAGTATTAGGCATGTGCCTAATAAAAGTTTTCTTTGGTTTGGTTGCCAACCTTGTTGACTTGGTTTGGTTGGTAGCCAACCTTGTTGAATTAGTTTGGTTTGGTAGCCAACTTTGTTGAATTTCTTTGGTTTGGTAGCCAACTTTGTTGAATTGTGAAAAGTGTGTGTAAATTGTCAAATATGGTAGGCTTTAGAGAGTGAAGCTTTGGCTATAAAAGGAGAGCTTCAACTCTCATTTCTACACACCAACAAAGAGAGAAAGAAAGAGTGAGGTTTCACAGACAAGGTATAAGAAAATAGTCTGTGAGGAAAATAGAGAGTGAGCGATATTGTAGTGAGGTGGGAATATCAAAAGAGGGTTATTTCTTTTGAGTGTTGTAGTGGTCTTTGGAGTATTTATCTCCGACCTACAAAGTGTAAAATTCCTTACTATAGTGATATCAGTTGCTCCTCTCGGGGTCGTGGTTTTTTCCCTTATTCAGAAGGGTTTTCCACGTAAAAATCTTGGTGTCATTGTTACTCTTTTATTCTTGTTAATTACCGTATCTCGGTGCTACATTATTATTCCGCTTTATTACCGTGAATATTATTTTGGTAAGGGGTTTATTCCCAACAACTGGTATCAGAGCACAGGTTCTGCTCGTTCACTGAAATACTATTCACTGTCGGTAGTACTATACTTGGTGAAAAATAAAAATGTCCGGAGTAAAGTACGAGGTAGCAAAATTCAACGGAGATAACGGTTTCTCAACATGGCAAAGAAGGATGAGAGATCTGCTCATCCAACAAGGATTACACAAGGTTCTAGATGTTGATTCCAAAAAGCCTGATACCATGAAAGCTGAGGATTGGGCTGACTTGGATGAAAGAGCTGCTAGTGCAATTAGGTTGCACTTATCAGATGATGTGGTAAATAACATCATTGATGAAGACACTGCACGTGGAATTTGGACAAGGTTGGAAAGCCTATACATGTCCAAAACGCTGACAAATAAATTGTACCTGAAGAAGCAGTTATACGCCCTACACATGAGTGAAGGTACGAATTTTTTGTCACATTTAAATGTGTTTAACGGACTAATCACACAGCTTGCCAACCTCGGAGTGAAAATCGAGGAAGAAGATAAAGCCATCTTGCTATTGAACTCGTTGCCATCTTCGTACGATAATTTGGCAACAACCATCCTGCACGGTAAGACTACTATTGAGTTGAAAGATGTCACATCGGCTCTTCTACTCAATGAGAAGATGAGAAAGAAGCCTGAAAATCAAGGACAGACTCTCATCACAGAAGGTAGAGGCAGGAGTTATCAAAGGAGTTCGAACAACTGTGGTAGATCCGTAGCTCGTGGTAAGTCAAAGAACCGATCCAAATCAAGAGCCAAAAATTGCTACAACTGTGATCAACCAGGTCATTTCAAAAGAGATTGCCCAAATCCAAGGAAGGGCAAAGGTGAAACCAGTGGCCAGAAGAATGACGACAACATAGCTGCCATGGTGCAAAATAATGATAATGTTGTTCTCTTTATAAATGAGGAAGAGGAATGCATGCACCTGTCAGGTCCAGAGTCGGAATGGGTGGTTGACACAGCGGCATCTCACCATGCCACACCGGTAAGAGATCTTTTTTGCAGATATGTAGCAGGTGATTTCGGCACAGTGAAAATGGGTAACACAAGTTACTCAAAGATTGCGGGGATTGGTGACATTTGTATCAAGACAAATGTCGGATGCACATTGGTTCTAAAGGATGTGCGGCATGTACCTGATTTGCGGATGAACTTGATCTCGGGAATTGCTTTAGACCGAGATGGATACGAGAGTTATTTTGCAAATCAAAAGTGGAGACTCACTAAGGGATCATTGGTGATTGCAAAGGGAGTTGCTCGTGGCACGTTGTACAGGACAAATGCAGAAATATGCCAAGGTGAATTGAACGCGGCACAAGATGAGATTTCTGTAGATTTGTGGCACAAAAGAATGGGTCATATGAGCGAGAAGGGATTGCAGATTCTTGCCAAGAAATCACTCATTTCTTATGCCAAAGGTACAACGGTAAAACCTTGTGACTACTGTTTATTTGGTAAGCAGCATAGAGTCTCATTTCAGACATCGTCTGAAAGAAAATTGAATATACTTGATTTAGTATATTCTGATGTTTGCGGCCCAATGGAAATTGAATCAATGGGCGGTAACAAATATTTTGTTACTTTTATTGATGATGCTTCACGAAAATTATGGGTTTATATTTTGAAAACCAAAGATCAGGTGTTTCAAGTTTTCCAGAAATTTCATGCTCTAGTAGAAAGGGAGACGGGTCGAAAGCTAAAGCGCCTCCGAAGTGACAATGGAGGTGAGTACACTTCAAGGGAATTTGAAGAGTATTGTTCAAGTCATGGGATCAGACATGAAAAGACAGTTCCTGGAACCCCACAGCACAATGGCGTAGCCGAGAGGATGAACCGCACCATTGTGGAGAAGGTGAGAAGCATGCTCAGAATGGCTAAACTGCCTAAGTCATTCTGGGGTGAAGCAGTTCAGACAGCCTGTTACCTGATCAATAGGAGTCCATCAGTTCCGTTGGCGTTTGAAATCCCAGAGAGAGTTTGGACCAACAAGGAGGTGTCCTACTCGCATCTGAAGGTGTTCGGTTGCAGAGCTTTTGCACATGTACCAAAAGAGCAGAGAACAAAGCTGGATGATAAATCTGTTCCCTGCATATTTATCGGATATGGAGATGAAGAGTTCGGGTACAGACTGTGGGATCCTGTAAAGAAGAAGGTCATCAGAAGCAGAGATGTAGTCTTCCGCGAGGAAGTGGAGCACCCCACTCAGGGAGAAGAACAACCTCAACCTCTGAGGAGATCAGAGAGGCCAAGGGTAGAGTCATGCAGGTACCCTTCCACAGAGTATGTCCTCATCAGTGATGAGGGGGAGCCAGAAAGTCTTAAGGAGGTGTTGTCCCATCCAGAAAAGAACCAGTGGATGAAAGCTATGCAAGAAGAGATGGAATCTCTACAGAAAAATGGCACATACAAGCTGGTTGAACTTCCAAAGGGTAAAAGACCACTCAAATGCAAATGGGTCTTTAAACTCAAGAAAGATGGAAATGGCAAGCTGGTCAGATACAAAGCTCGATTGGTGGTTAAAGGCTTCGAACAAAAGAAAGGTATTGATTTTGACGAAATTTTCTCACCTGTTGTCAAAATGACTTCTATTCGAACAATTTTGAGCTTAGCAGCTAGCCTAGATCTTGAAGTGGAGCAGTTGGATGTGAAAACTGCATTTCTTCATGGAGATTTGGAAGAGGAGATTTATATGGAGCAGCCAGAAGGATTTGAAGTAGCTGGAAAGAAACACATGGTGTGCAAATTGAATAAGAGTCTTTATGGATTGAAGCAGGCACCAAGGCAGTGGTACATGAAGTTTGACTCATTCATGAAAAGTCAAACATACCTAAAGACCTATTCTGATCCATGTGTATACTTCAAAAGATTTTCTGAGAATAACTTTATTATATTGTTGTTGTATGTGGATGACATGTTAATTGTAGGAAAAGACAAGGGGTTGATAGCAAAGTTGAAAGGAGATCTGTCCAAGTCATTTGATATGAAGGACTTGGGCCCAGCACAACAAATTCTAGGGATGAAGATAGTTCGAGAGAGAACAAGTAGAAAGTTGTGGCTATCTCAGGAGAAGTACATTGAACGTGTACTAGAACGCTTCAACATGAAGAATGCTAAGCCAGTCAGCACACCTCTTGCTGGTCATCTAAAGTTGAGTAAGAAGATGTGTCCTACAACAGTGGAGGAGAAAGGGAACATGGCTAAAGTTCCTTATTCTTCAGCAGTCGGAAGCTTGATGTATGCAATGGTATGTACTAGACCTGATATTGCTCACGCAGTTGGTGTTGTCAGCAGGTTTCTTGAAAATCCTGGAAAGGAACATTGGGAAGCAGTCAAGTGGATACTCAGGTACCTGAGAGGTACCACGGGAGATTGTTTGTGCTTTGGAGGATCTGATCCAATCTTGAAGGGCTATACAGATGCTGATATGGCAGGTGACATTGACAACAGAAAATCTACTACTGGATATTTGTTTACATTTTCAGGGGGAGCTATATCATGGCAGTCTAAGTTGCAGAAGTGTGTTGCACTTTCAACAACTGAAGCAGAGTACATTGCCGCTACAGAAACTGGCAAGGAGATGGTATGGCTCAAACGGTTCCTTCAAGAGCTTGGATTGCATCAGAAGGAGTATGTCGTCTATTGTGACAGTCAAAGTGCAATAGACCTTAGCAAGAACTCTATGTACCATGCAAGGACCAAACACATTGATGTGAGATATCATTGGATTCGAGAAATGGTAGATAATGAATCTCTAAAAGTCTTGAAGATTTCTACAAGTGAGAATCCCGCAGATATGCTGACCAAGGTGGTACCAAGGAACAAGTTCGAGTTATGCAAAGAACTTGTCGGCATGCACTCAAACTAGAAGACAGTGCTACCTCATCTGGATGAATGAGACTGGAGGGGGAGATTGATGATGTCCATCTCATTGAAGAAGTATTAGGCATGTGCCTAATAAAAGTTTTCTTTGGTTTGGTAGCCAACCTTGTTGACTTGGTTTGGTTGGTAGCCAACCTTGTTGAATTAGTTTGGTTTGGTAGCCAACTTTGTTGAATTGTGAAAAGTGTGTGTAAATTGTCAAATATGGTAGGCTTTAGAGAGTGAAGCTTTGGCTATAAAAGGAGAGCTTCAACTCTCATTTCTACACACCAACAAAGAGAGAAAGAAAGAGTGAGGTTTCACAGACAAGGTATAAGAAAATAGTCTGTGAGGAAAATAGAGAGTGAGCGATATTGTAGTGAGGTGGGAATATCAAAAGAGGGTTATTTCTTTTGAGTGTTGTAGTGGTCTTTGGAGTATTTATCTCCGACCTACAAAGTGTAAAATTCCTTACTATAGTGATATCAGTTGCTCCTCTCGGGGTCGTGGTTTTTTCCCTTATTCAGAAGGGTTTTCCACGTAAAAATCTTGTTGTCATTGTTACTCTTTTATTCTTGTTAATTATCGTATCTCGGTGCTACATTATTATTCCGCTTTATTACCGTGAATATTATTTTGGTAAAGGGTTTTATTCCCAACACATTCATCCTCACTTCAAGTATTCAATAGGTGCTACCTCTAGTTTAGATATCGAAGTGAAAAGATTGACAAAATTTAAGGAGTAGCCTATGTATTCAGCCAAATTTAATAGTCAAAAACTCACAATCTTAACCATAAATTCTTGATTTTTTTAAAGGATCTCTTCATCTTCATCACTATTCTTCAGTTGTATTCCTTTGTGTTAAGGTCTGTTATAAAAGTATAACAAACGGTCAGTCAGAAACAAAAACAGAAAAAGAGGTTAAAAAATATTGTATATTTTTTTATTTGGTAGGAAGAGGAATCCGCAGCCGCTACAATCTCAGCCCCAGCCTCAGGTCTTCGGGTGAGCACTTTGTGCGCACTAGGTAAACCTCCCTCTGTGTAATAGTCTGCAAACCACAGTATATTCTTAAGATGCCACATTTAATTATCTTGGCAAATGATCCGATAATTCGTATAGCTAAATGTATGGGTCAAAATCAAATCAGAGAAATTCGGCACGCGAAGACAACAGGTCGAGGTCGGACAGTCATCAATAAGGCCGAGGTTGGACAGTCATCAATAAGGCCGAGGTCGGACAGTCACCAATAAGGCCGAAGTCGGGCAGGCCGAGGTCGGACGGTCGTTAATAAGGCCGAGGTCGGGTAGTGATGAAACAACTAGTTTGCTTTGAATCCTCAAAGGGAATATTTCCTCTAATTGTACTTTTTTAGGATTTTTCTATGGATAACCCTTATAAATAGGAAGAGAGGACTTCTCTCTCTCTCTCCGTCTCGCTCTCTCTAGAAAATACGTAAACACTCCTTTCTAATGAAGGACTTCCCAAACCTTCATTAGATCCAAAAAGGGTCCCAAGGTTCTTGTATTTGTTGATCATTCATCTTTATCAAATGAAAGAGGATCCGTCTCACTCACGATTGAGTGAATCTTTTCCTTTATTTACATATTATTGTCATTTAATGTTACTTAATGCATCTTTTTTTGTGCTATTAAGTCTGGCCATAATCACTATCAACATTTATATTTAGTTATGTTTTTCTATTCATATTATTCATTTCGGAACAAGAATTAATTATCCTTAACTAGGATTTACCAACTATCTTCTTATTTAATTAGTTTAACAAAAAAATGTCTCATAATTTTTTTGGTCAAACAATTTGGCGTCGTTTGTGGGAATTTTCTAGTTAAAATTTTAGTTTCCTCTAGATCTAAATTCAATTCTAGTTCCACTTTCTACTCGTTGTAGCATCATCCTTTCGTTTGTTGTCTATCTTGCTTGGACACTCACAAGGTCAATCCCCCACAATTTGTGGATCAAACAGAATTTAATAATCCATACAAAGGAGCATTTTTCTCTTGGCTTTCAATATAATAAGAAAAATAAATCAGAGGGACCAGTACATGTAAAATACTACTCTACTAGGTAGCTGAAGTATGTTATTCTAAGGAAAATGACAAGACGATCTTCTGTTGCATGCCTCCAAAAATAATCAGACACAAGATTGATAGATGAATTAGAAAAGAAATATCTGTTGAGATCTTGAGCAGGCTAGGGCCTGAACATATCAAGATTCAAAGCAAGGTACTGTACTGCTATAATCTTTAGAGTCCGGAATCAAAATGTGGTTTTTTTTTATTCAAACTATACAAATAGGTGGTAAAAAAAAATGACATTTTTATATACAGCGCCATAATACCTGGCGCTATATACTAACAGTAACGGAACCGTTAAGGTATAGCGCCAGGTATTGTGACGCTATACTGTAAAAGCTGACATGGCCATGTATAGCGCCACAATACCTGGCGCTATATATACAACATTAATGTATAGCGCCATGTATAGTGGCGTTATACATAAATATTTTATACCCCTCCGTCTTCTTCTCCAATTCATCCATTCACCATTATTTTAAAACTCTTCCCCTCTTCTTGGTCCCCCACCGATTCTACCCGTTTCTTTAAAAAATAAAAAAATTGGGTCCCCCAGACACATAAAACTCGAAGAAAAAGGGTCCCACATTCGAGTAGAGTTTCGTGCTATTGTTGATTCACAATTCCGGAGTCAAAATTTCAATCTTTTTGCTTTGCCAAAATTCTAAATCGATTTATTTTAAGTTGAAACATTTATAATAATGTATATTATTTGATTTGTATGTGTTCTATTTCAGTTTGTGTTTTTTTCCGAAACTAGCATGTTAAATTTATCCGAATTTAATATTAGTGTTTTCTAATAAAATATAAATTAGTAAAATAAATTTATCTGTTAATATCCTGATTTATATATATGTTTTTTCATTCCGTTTTGTATTTTATTTGCAATTAAATTTATTTGTTGTTTATGCTTACTTTAGATTATTTTTTAGCGTAGTAAAATCCAGACCTTTTTAGCGTAGTAAAACGTAGACCCTTATAACGTAGTAAAATTTAGAGCCTTGTAGTGTAGTAATGTGTAGTATTTTAGCTTAGAATTCCTTTTGTTTAAGTATCTTATACTGGTAGTTGAAAATGCAAACTTTGTACAATTAAGTTAATAATTGTATCAACACACATAATTAGTAATTTGTACAATTAAGTTATTAAAAAATATGTATTTAAATTATAATAAAAACACATTATTTTGTATAAATTATATATATATATATATATATATAAAATTTGTAGAAGTAAGTTATTAAAAAAATATGAATTTAAATTATAATAAAAACACATTATATATATAATTTGTACAATTAAGTTATTATAAAATATGAATTTAAATTATAATAAAAACACACACACACACACACACACACACACACATATATATATATATATATATATATATATATATATATATATATATATATAATTATATAATTTGTACAATTAAGTTATTATAAAATATAAATTTAAATTATAATAAAAACACATAATTATATATATATATATATATATATATATATATATATATATATATATATAATTAAGTTATTAAAAAATAATAATTTAAATTATAATAAAAACACATAATTATATATATATATATATATATATATATATATAATTTGTACAATTAAGTTATTAAAAAATATGAGTTTAAATTATAATAAAAACACATTATATATATATATATATATATATATAATTTGTACAATTAAGTTATTATAAAATATGAATTTAAATTATAATAAAAACACATAATTATATATATATATATATATATATATATATATATATATAATTTGTACAATTAAGTTATTAAAAAATATGAGTTTACATTATAACAAAAACACATTATATATAATTTGTACAATTAAGTTATTATAAAATATGAATTTAAATTATACTAAAAACACATTATTATATATATATAATTTGTACAATTAAGTTATTAAAAATATGAATTTAAATTATAATAAAAAATACATAATTATTTATGATAGTTTACAGTTGACGACATGGATGCGACTATACATCCCGGCCCCCGGACGTTGGATCTATTAGCCCTACAGCCCCAGCATAGATCCGAGTATATATGGGACGGACAGGTACTTACGTAGACTTTCCGGGCTAGGAGAGTGGATCTATTGTGGGAGTTTTTGAGTCCTCCCCGCGTTCTACATCCCCGCGTGGTCCATTACTTGGAGGAGATGGGATTTTATAGGATTATTAGGATTGGCCGGATACAGCTCGACTGTGTTTTGATCACGACATTGATTGAGCGGTGGCGACCGGAGACGCACACTTTCCATTTGCCCATCGGCGAGGCCACCATCACACTCCAGGACGCTGAGATTTTATATGGCATGTCCGCTGATGGCTTGCCAGTTTTACTGCCTGCGACCATGAGATATTATTCGCGGCAGGCATATTGGGATATGCTGCACATGCTCACGGGTTTCATGCCGGAGGACGAGGCGGTAGCGTCTGGGTCTAGTAGTATACAGTTGGTCCCCATTAGAGACCACTGTTGAGGATCGACCGACCCGAGATTTTTATAGTGGGCGCCGACTGAGTTATGGCTCCACATCACATGCGCAGGTATGAGTTTATTAGTATTGAATTTGAATTTGTGTTAACTGTAACTTATTTATTTTCTTTAACTTTATTAATTTCCTTTTTAAGGATTCATGCGATGCAACGACAAATGACTACATTCAGGATCTAGAGACGATGATGGTAAGACAATATAAATTGTTGTGAATTGTTATGTAGTTTTCTATACTAAGTTTCATATTATTATGTAGCCTTCTACTGGAGCTGACAGCACCACCGATACATGTCATCCTGCGCCGCATCCAGCTATAAGGAGACGACTTGATGATGATGATCCTAATAGCGTAACCGGGCGGGAGGGGATACGCCTCAGGCCAGCGGCTGCATTGAGACACACCGGATGCGGGACACATTGACATGGTGTAAATAATATTTTTATATACATTAACAATATTATTTAATCGAATATGCACATTACTTTTTTTAGTTCTCCATTCGTTTGATAGTTTCATAAAATAAAATTTAGTACAACGCAAGCACTTAAACTTACGACGATCGTGTCCTGTTTGCGAGCATATACCACATTTGCGCGCATAAACGGTGTCACTAACATCCATTTGGTTCCGTATATGTGTTCTCTTCTGCACCTGTCTTTTACGCAGATAGGACTTGTTACACACCATTTTAAAGGGTTCTGGAGGCCAATAATGCTCAGCACCCACTGGCTGCAACTGACCACTATATGTGTTTAGGTACTTGGAAACACTATATTGTTGATCAACATAGTTGGTCTCCGCATAACCAACACATTGAAAACACTTGATG
The DNA here is from genome assembly GCF_000393655.2 of Nicotiana sylvestris. NCBI lineage: Eukaryota > Viridiplantae > Streptophyta > Magnoliopsida > Solanales > Solanaceae > Nicotiana > Nicotiana sylvestris. The sequence goes on from NC_091065.1 coordinate 163,337,487, forward strand.
GCATGTGAGCAAGGCATGTGGTAGATGGACCATTTCCCACAGGAGCATAACCTTACAAATTCATTTACAGTATGTACATTATTACCCCGATTATTATGGATAGTGGTGCAAACTTCAAAAAGACCTCTTTCGTTATCATACGCAAAAATGAATGCCAATGTGCTCGCCGTCTGTATTTCTCAAATCTCTTCATAGGCACTGGCATAAATTCAACACCCCTCTCCATCAATTCCGTTGCAGTTGCAGACCGTTGAACAAACCTCTCCGCCATCTGCTTGAATGACATCCGTACCATGGCTGTGACGGGCAATCCTCTTGCCGACTTCAATAACCCGTTGAAGGACTCTGACACATTTGTAGTAAGAATTCCCCATCGTCTGCCACCATCCGCATGCAACGTCCACTTTTCAGGGTCATGTCGCATTAACCAACGATAGGCTGCCTCGTCTTCTTGCCTGATAGAATCCATATGCCTCCAGAATTTATGCTGTTGGTGGTCTGTTGCTGCCATCCACAGCAAATCATGTAGATCCTTGTTGGGATGTGCTTTCTGGAAATTGGCCTTAAAGTGCCTCACACAGTAACGGTGGTATGCATAAGGTTCTTGCCATGCAGGTAAGTTCTCCACAGAACTTAATATACCACCGTGTCGATAAGATATTAGACAAATACCTGAACGTTGTTTGACAACATGCTCTTTCATGTGGTTCAAAAACAGCGTCCACGTCTCTGTGCTTTCATTGGCACAAACAGTAAAAGCTAGAGGAAATATCTGTCCATTAGCATCTACTGCCACAGCTATCAATAGCTTGATATCGTACTTTCCATAGACATGAGTTTCGTCTATGGATATTACTGGCCGGCAATGCGAAAAACCATCAATTGCTGGCTTAAACGCCCAGAACACGTAATTGAATATGTATTCTGGTGTTCCCGGACTCTGCTCAAGCTTCCATTCAACAACTGTCCCGGGGTTAAAGTGCTGCAATGCGGCCATGTACTTTGGCAGAGATGCAAATGACTTATCCCAACTACTGTAGACAATTTCAAACGCTCGTTTGCGCCCGAGAAATGCCTTTCTTTTTGTAATGGTATGGCCATATTCCTGGTGGACCGATGTAATGCACTCTTTGATTGTATACCTTATGGACGCTTCGATATGCGGAATAAGTGTCACACCTCCTTTTTCGCTCGCGCCGCGTCAAAGGGGCGTGGAAGGGAGTTTTTTCGATTAAAGGACAATCGAAACATGATTTATTTATTTAAAGATTCAGAGTCGCCACTTGGGAGATTAAGGGTGTCCAAGTCACCGGTTAGAATCCGAATCGAGGAAAAGATCGACTTTGTTTAACAGTCTGCGCACCAGAAATTTGGATAAGGAATTCTGTTAACCCGGGAGAAGGTGTTAGGCATTCCCGAGTTCCGTGGTTCTAGCACGGTCGCTCAACTGTCATATTCGGCTTATTTATCTGATTTTTAATACATGTTGAATCTATGTGCAAATTTCAACTGTGTACCGCTTTTATTATTATTATTTTTTACCGAGAATTGCAACATCGTGAAAATACATCTCGAACCACGTCACATCAATGCACCCGTGGTTATTGACATATTTCAACTCTGCTGAGATTTGAATTTGGGTCACATAAATGTGCACCCGAGTTTAAGAAGATAACATTATTAAATAAGCGCCTAAAGCGACTAGCGTATCATTATTTTGGGTAGGGCCGTGAAATTTTGTTAAACGGTCCATCCCGAAGTCTAAGTAATTTTACCAACACGTATAGAGGGCGTATAGATGGCCCCGCAGCTTATGATTTATTTTGGCGAAGCACGCCTCATTTATTTTAAGGATATCCTAAAGTGACTACATTTCTATTAAATTCGTTTCTAAAATAAAAGAGAAAAAATCCTAATTAATTACATGCTTGAAAAAAAAAAGGCGTAACATATTAAATGCTAGATTAAGACAAATGTTAACGGAAAGGAATATTACTAAAATTGAAATTATAAATAAAATACGGAATCGACAAATAATATATTCAAAAGAAACTAATTATCCTATAACTAGATTAAACTCACATTGTTAGATGACTTGAACCGTTGGAATTAATTATTTACGACTATTTGAAACTAGAATCAATCTTAATTACTAATGCATATTCGAAAGTTTATTAAATTCAAACGTTAACTCGTCTTGTTTGAACTCAAATCATGCCATAATGCCTAATTCACGAAATTAATTTAAATTCATGCTTTAACTAAATTTAGCTACATGTTCACGATTAACCTACTGTTGACAATATTAAAACCTTCATAGCTAGTGAACTAATCAGTTTTGCCAAGCCGATTCACTAATGACCAACTTATGTTATTTTCCTCTTATTCCAATTATTAAACAGTTTGACAGTAATGAGCATGCTTAAATATATACTACCTAATAATCAAACTAAAGCAGAGTATTATTTAATACATCACTACAAGATGCCTAGTTATGCAAAGCGACAGAAATTTACAGAATAATAATACATGAAATAGCCTAAATACAATCAGTAAAAGAAACAAAGAAAAAGTTAAATTAAAACTTCAAAGTTTCATTCTTCATATGTATTCATACTTTCATATTTCAGCTTACAATATCGACAAGGTTACAGCCATGTACCTGGTATTGGAAGTAAAAGAAGAGGAAGATCAGCATTAGCAAAGCAACAAGAACAATCAACAACAACAGTAGCAAATTGAACACCCAGGGATGGATTTTAAAACCAACAGAGATGATTCCACATCCAATAACAGATTCAAAAATAACCCGACAGCAATACCAATACCAGAAACCCAAGCATTCAATGAAACAGCCCTCCAAAACCAAAAGAAAACCCAGGAAAACCAATCTGGAAATCAGTAGTACCAAATGCAAACCACAGAAGCAGTAACAATATTCTGATCCTCAGTAGTAAAGAAAGGCTTCACTTTCAGTTTTTTAATTCTCAAAGACTGAATTTCTTAAGTTCTGACAAATCAGTTTTCTTTTCAACTTAAGCTCTGAATTTTTTTTTTGATGATAAAATCCAGTCTATTTTTTTTAACTTTCTAACTCTGACTCTCCAAGATTTTTTTTTAAAAGTCCGTCCTCCCCTCTTCTCCAGCCTCAACCCCCTTTTATACAAGTCTGCCCCCTCTTAAACCTACTGCCCGACCCTTTTCTTACTGCCTTGCCCCTTTTTTCCACTAAAATCTGAATTTTCCACTTAAAATCTACTAAGGAAGCTTTTCCTTATTTTCAGCCCCCCCATTCCCTTTTGTTCCACATTACCACATTAATTTAAAGACACTAACATCCCACTAACAAAACACTAACATTAACATATTATTCCTACTGTTTCATTCCAAATTACCCCTGAAACCCCTTAATATTACTGCTCATCAGCTGTACCAACTCACCTAAGGAGGAGAAGTTAATCATTTGACTAAACTAATTCCCATATAATCACCTAAATTACTACAGCTATAAACCAATTCCAGCTAGTAATTTTAAGGCAGAAAAATACATCAGATACAAGAGTTTCAATGATTCAGAACAATGCTTATAATCAAACAGAATCTTAACTAATCGGACAACTAACAATTGAAAACTATAAACAACAGAATTCCAAATGATTCAAACTATACGAACGACCTAATCAATGAAGCTTAATTAATCGATTACGTATTACAATTGACACTAAACAATCAGACACAGAGAATCAGGCAATTCACGGGTAATTTCAGTGGTATTGACAGAAACAGGGACTAACAGGAAACTAATTAATCGACGCAACTTATTAATCGATTATACATACGCAATTGGTAACAACAAACATAATCAAACATACAAACAGGGTGATTCATGGCTGTGTACAAAACAGGGGACTTATGAAACTAATTATTCGACGACATTAATCAAATCGAATGTGTAGTTTATGACAGGTACAATTTAATCAACAAAAGAAAAATCGACCAAATAAAAAGGTCACTGGCGATGAGAAGATGAATTGATAAAGAATGGAAAAATCAATAAAATTAAACCAAACAGATAAACAGAATAAGAAAACACAAACTGGGACAAATAGGAAATGGAAAATACCTCAAGAAATTCGGGACTTGGACAACCCCAATTCGAACTCAAACTCGAACTTTTTGAGGTCGAACTGACCTTAATCGAGTGTTCTCAACTGAGAACACTTCGACTAAAGTCGGTTAGACCCCAAACCCTCCTTTAGTTGGAACAGATTTCACCCTCTGGTTTGCTAGGGTTCTTGGGGGTTTGATTTGGGGTTCGAACAATTCTGGTAAGATTTGAACCAAACCCATAGTGGTTTAGTGACGAGAGAGGTCAGGGATATGTCTGGTATGAGTTAGGGACTGGTTGGGGTAGATCTAAGTTTGGCTCGAATCTTCAAATGAAGATTCGAGAAGTTCCAGGAAGATTCGAGCTAAACGGTTACCGGATTTGGATTGAGGGTGGTCAGGGGGTCTTAGGGTGTTGGTTTGGTGACCGGCGACGTTGTTGCCGCCGGGTTTCAGGCGGAGGTAACCTAAGGCGGCTAGGGTTTGGTCTGGCTCGTCTCTAAGTTAGAGAGACGATGAATAGGGAAAGGGGGGTGTTTGGTTTGGGGGGGCTGGGGTAGGAGATTAAGTTTGGGGAGGGGTGGTTTGATTTTGGCCGTTGGATCAATCACGATCAACGGCCTGGATCAATTCACTTAAGGGGGACGACGTCGTTTGGTCTTATTCAGAGACTGGGTCGACCCGGGTCGAAATGGACCGGGTTGTGAGGGAAGCTTGGGACCGTTGGATCAATGGAGATGGACGGCTTAGATCGACATGCCTGAAACGGCGCCGTTTCAACTATGCAGGGGCTGAACTAGATCGTTCGATCAGTTTGATCAACGGCTCAGATTTGAGACGCCAATACGGCGTTGTTTGGGGTTATATGAGACCAAGCAATGGACTGGGTCATGCATTGGTATTGATTTGGGCCCAATTTCATTTTAAACTTTTGGCCCAATCCGAGTTTTCTTCATTTTTTCATTCTTTTCTTCTTCTTTTTTTTTTCTTCTTTTAATTCCTAATTAACAAAAATTCTATATTAAATTGTGAAATCAAAATTAACCTTACAATATATTAATCAACCCTTATCAATAATTAATACACAAGTTAAAACATTTAATTAAAAATAAAATCACACATTTAAATGACAAAAAATAGACTAAATGCATATTTTTGTGATTTTCCTCTTTTAAAACCAAATTATGGTTTAATTAATTCCTAAATGCACATGCCACGTATTTTTAATTAATTACAACAAGATAAACATTTATGGACAAAATAATTATCAAAAATGTCACGCAAATTCTCAAAATTGTGCATAAGGAAAATTTTGTTTTATTTTTTGATTTCTTTTGGAGTAGTTTTCGTGAAGCGAAAATCACGTGCTCACAGCTGTCCCTCTTTGTCCGAAAACATGAAGGGTTTTCGTGCAAAGATAAAGTGAGTTGATACGAGCGATTTTTCTGCCCGTTGGAATACTCCGTGTGAAGCGTTTTTTTTGAAAAGGTTTAACCGAACCTTTGATTCAAAGGTTTCCTACATATCCCTGGCTAAAAGAGAATAAGGTTAATGTAGTTCGGGAAATTTTTGGCAGCTGGGACTACCATGGGACTGCCTTTTGCTATTACTGCTATTGCATGATGTTACTACTGCTTACCGATCTCCTTGTTACATTGTGCTCAAAAGAAAACAAGAGGCTAGACTAAACTAGGAATTACAAAATCTTATCTATCTTCCACTTGCTCTGGTTGTCTTGCTTTCTTGTCGGCTTGTGTTTCCTCTGGTGCTTTTCTTTCGAAAACTGCTGGGGATGACACTGGCCTTTTGCTTTTCTGAACACAAGTTTTATTATTCCGTTGTCTGCTGGGGACACTGCTTCCTACAATAAAGCTTGTTATGCTGGGGATTTTTGTTGTAACCCTCCTCATTACTGACTTCTAATTTGATCTTGAAATGTATTCCTCTGTTCTGCAGGTGGGCTCCTGACTCCAACTTGACTTTTGAAAGATGAAACAACCTCTATTCTCCAGGCGGGCTCCTGACTTCAACATTAATTCAAAAATATAACAACCTCCATTCTACAGGCGGGCTCCTAACCTCAACAACTTCTTGAAAATAATTCAGCTTCCATTCTCCAGGCGGGCTCCTGACTTCTTTAAATATAACAACCTCCGTTCTACAGGCGGTCTCCTGACTCCAAGCTTAAAATTTAACTACCTCCATTCTACAGGCGGGCTCCTGACTTCTCCAACTTAAAATAAACAACCTCCGTTCTACAGGCGGGCTCCTGACTCCAACTTAAAATTTAACAACCTCCGTTCTACAGGTGGGCTCCTGACTCCAACTTAAAATTTAACAACCTCCGTTCTACAGGCGGGCTCCTGACCTCAACAGCTTCTTAAAAATAATTCAGCCTCCATTCTCCAGGCGGGCTCCTGACTTCAATAACTTCTTAAAATAATTCAGCCTTCATTCTCCAGGCGGGCTCCTGACTTCAATAACTTCTTAAAATAATTCAGCCTCCATTCTCCAGGCGGGCTCTTGACTTCAACAACTTCTTAAAAATAACACCTCCATTCTCTAGGCGGGCTCCTGACTTCAATAACAACTTCGAAAAATAACACCTCCATTCTCCAGGCGGGCTCCTGACTTCAATAACTTCTTAAAATAATTCAGCCTCCATTCTCCAGGCGGGCTCCTGACTTCAACAACTTCTTAAAAATAACACATCCATTCTCCAGGCGAGCTCCTGACTTCAATAACAACTTCGAAAAATAACACCTCCATTCTCCAGGCGGTCTCCTGACTTCAATAACTTCTTAAAATAATTCAGCCTCCATTCTCCAGGCGGGCTCCTGACTTCAACAACTTCTTAAAAATAACACCTCCATTCTCCAGGCGGGCTCCTGACTTCTTCAACTGCTTCCTTCAAAACTGGTGTTTTATTCCTCTGAAAACTGTTGGGGATAACACCGATATTTTATTTCACCAATATGTCATTTTCCTTCTTCAAAGACTATTTCCTTTAAAGCTGGTGCTTTCACTTCCCTGAAACCTACCGGGAATAACACTGCTGGGGAATTATCTTCCTCCTTTTAACAATGGTGAGGATGATATTGATTCAAAGGTCATTGTTTTTACAGCTTGGGGTTATCTTGCTTCTTCCAAGATTGCTTTTCTTTTAAAACTGGTATCTCCCTTCTCGTATACTGCTGGGGATTTTACTTCCTTCAAAAACTTGTGTTATCTTCTCTCTTTCCCAAATGGCTATCTGATTTCAAGAAAATTTTTGTAATGAGAGAAAATTTTCTGCCCCAGTTTGATAATCTTCTTTCTGACCCTATCTTTCTACTGTCAATAATATTTCCTTTCCCTACTTTAAATCAAAGAAAAATTTGTTAGTTTAAAACGGGGCGAGTGGTCGTGCCACTTCTGTTGGGGATGGTTTTTTCCCTTTTCTTTTCCCTGTTTTGCTATAAAACTTGCTGGGGATGATATTATTTGCTGGGGCTGATATTCCTGCTGGGGATGGCTTTTCTTTTCTCTTCCTTCCCCGCTCTGTGTTGTCCGACCATTGTGGAGCTTGGTCGAGAATCTGTCGGAGTTGTCCCTGTATCTCGCAAATCTGCTGGGGATCCCCATAACCTTTTAACTGTTGCTTTTCCGTTTTTCTCCAACTTCCCCTGGAAATTTGGTCCTTTTGGGATCTAGACCCATTCATCATTTGGTCTTGCGACCAACTTATTTTCGCTTTATCGCCTTATCTTTGGCCTGTCCTATTCGCATTTTGCTTTGTACCATTTTGGCAACTGGTAGTAAGCTCTGAAAATCCTTTTCAAAAACAAATTGTTGGGGAGGTAAAGTCTTTAAACCAAGAAAAGAAAAAGTGATGATTTCAAAAAATAGAAAAAGAAGAAGTCTTTCTGAACAAATGCTGGGGAAAAGGAAAGAAAAGAACTTATCTGAATGATATAACCGATCCCAACGATCATGTCGCGCATTCCGAATTAATCAACCCAGTCTATTTGTATCAATCAACCCTTCGGACGGCCTTATGTTGCTGGGGGTAAACATGCACTCAACTCTTTGCCAAATGCGGATCCTTTCCGCCAATCTTTTCTTGTCGCCTCATAGTACCCTTCGAGGGATTTTCACTAATAAGACTCTCTCATTTCTCTCTACTCCCGTCGTCTTATGGTGCCTGTGAAGGTTTTCACCGATAAGACTCTCTTGTTTTATTTCTCTTATCTTCCGTCGCCTTATGGTGCCTGTGAAGGTTTTCACCGATAAGACTCTCTCATTTTATTTTATTTTTCAGCTGAGGATTGGAGTGCTATTGATATGACTCTCTTTGCTAGGGATTCTTTCGGCTATCAATTCATTTCCAGCTTATGATCTTCTTCTTTGCTGGGGATCAGAGTGTTATTTCCGACTTCCATTTGCATTGACTTGGCACTTCTCAGATACTGATCGAGAGGTCTTTTTTGGACATCAATACGGGTTTTTGTGTATGGTTAAAAAGGAAAAAGGGGTATTAAAAATTTCAAAAATAATTTTGATGGGTAAAACAGTACAACTCTTGGAATCAAACTTTCTTACCAAAATTATAAACGCAAACTTCTGCCCCAGTTTTTCTTGCTTGGGGATTTTTATTTTGTTACATTATGCACACCATGTTACACTATGACCGAGCCGTGAGGCGCCTACGTATCCTTCTTTGAGGAATCAGGTCAAACGTAGTTCCCATTCCTTTATTTTTCTTGTGACTTTTTCTTTATCATCATTATTTTTCTCTTTTTCTTTTTCTTTCATTTTAATCACTGATTCCAAAAGAGGGATATGAAAGAATAAATAAGGCTCAAAAGGGGAAGCAAAGGTTAAAGTGTTTGGATAGAAGAAAGAATTGCCTCCGTCATTTCATTCTCCGATAAATGCCAACCACAAACAAACAACAATTACAATTAAAAGAAATCATACATAATATCTCTTAACTACGTCAGAATTGATAGCCATGTCGACGCATTTTCCGTCGATATCTGTTAAACATAAAGCGCCATTGGGCAACACTCTGGTTATAATGAATGGTCCTTGCCAATTCGGGGTGAACTTGCCTTTTGCTTCGGCCTGATGTGGCATGATACATTTCAACACCTGCTGCCCCACCTTAAATTTTCTGAGGCGCACCTTCTTGTTGTAGGCTCTCGCCATTCTCTTTTGATATAACTGGCCATGACACACAGCTGCCAATCTCTTTTCATCAATCAAGTTCAACTGCTCCAAACGGGTTTTGACCCACTCGTCATCATCAATCTCAGTCTCAGCGACAATCCGAAGGGATGGAATTTCAACTTCCGCCGGTATTACTACTTCAGTTTCATATACCAATAAATAAGGAGTTGCCCCTACCGAAGTACGGACAGTGGTGCGATAACCCAACAATGCAAATGGTAATTTTTCATACCATTGTTTGGATCCTTCTACCATCTTCCTCAGTATCTTCTTGATGTTCTTGTTGGCTGCTTCAACTGCTCCATTCGCCTTGGGACGATATGGTGTGGAATTATGGTGTGTAATCTTAAACTGCTGACATACCTCTTTCATCAAATTGCTGTTAAGATTAGCACTATTATCTGTGATGATCACCTTTGGGATTCCAAATCTACAGATGATATGGGAGTGAACAAAATCCACCACTGCCTTTTTGGTTACCGACTTGAAAGTTTTAGCTTCAACCCACTTAGTGAAATAGTCGATGGTCACCAAAATGAACCTATGACCGTTGGTAGCTGCCGGCTCAATAGGTCCAATGACATCCATGCCCCAGGCAACAAATGGCCATGGTGCTGACATTGTATCTGACACTGATGGCATCTCCGTGTCGGCGGAGAATGAATCAAATCTCCGTGTATCTGACACTGATGGCATTTTCGCACGAAATTGATACAATCACGCTCCATAGTGAGCCAATAGTACCCTGCTCGAAGAATCTTCTTCGCCAATACATATCCGCTCATATGTGGCCCACAAACTCCGGCATGTACCTCTGTCATAACTGTCGTGGCTTGACTGGCATCTATACATCTCAACAATCCCAAATCGGGGGTTCTTTTGTACAACACTCCTTTATTGAGGAAAAATCCATTGGCCAATCGCCGAATGACTCTCTTTTGATCTCCGGTGGCCTACTCCGGGTATATCCCCATCCTGAGGTACTCCTTGACATCATAAAACCATGGCTCGCCATCCATTTCTTCCTCTATCATGTTGCAATAAGCATGCTGATCACGAACCTGGATATGCAATGGGTCAACATGAATTTTGTCTGGGTGGTGCAACATTGATGCTAAAGTGGCCAATGCATCGGCAACCTCATTGTGAACTCTTGGGATGTGTCTAAACTCCACTGATCGAAATCGCTTGCTCAGATCGTGCAAACATTGTTGATATGGTATGAGCTTCAAATCCTGCATTTCCCATTCACCCTGAATCTGATGCACCAGGAGGTCCGAGTCTCCCAAGACCAAAACGTCCTGGACATCCATGTTTGCAGCTAGTCGCAGACCCAAAATGCATGCCTCATACTCAGCCATGTTGTTGGTACAATAGAAACGCAGCTGAGCCGTAACAGGATAATGATGTCCTATTTCAGAAATAAGTACCGCTCATATTCCAACTCCTTTCGCATTTGCAGCTCCATCAAAGAAAAGCTTCCAACCTGGTTCCTCAGGTAATTCTAACTCATCTATATGCATCACTTCCTCGTTAGGAAAATACGTCCTCAACGGCTTGTATTCTTCATCAACAGGATTCTCAGCCAAGTGATCGGCCAATGCTTGGGCTTTCATAGATGTCCTCGTCATATAGACGATGTCAAACTCCGTGAGTAATATTTGCCATTTCGCTAACCTCCCTATGGGCATAGGCTTCTGGAAAATATACTTTAGTGGATCCAAGCGTGAAATGAGATAAGTAGTATATGAGGACAAATAATGCTTCAATTTCTGGGCCACCCAAGTTAGGGCGCAACATGTCTTCTCGAGTTGAGTGTACTTAACCTCATATACTGTAAACTTCTTGCTGAGATAATAGATGGCTTGCTCTTTCCTTCCTGTAATGTCGTGTTGCCCCAACATGCAGCCAAACGAATTCTCCAGGACCGTTAGATAAAGAATTAACGGTCTCCCTGACTCAGGTGGAACCAACACAGGTGGATTTGATAAATATCCTTTGATCTGGTCAAATGCCTCATGACATTCTGCCATCTATTCTATCGCAGCATCTTTCTTCAGTAGCCGAAAAATGGGTTCACAGGTTGCTGTGAGTTGTGCAATAAACCTGCTGATGTAATTCAACCTTCCCAACAGACTCATTACTTCTGTCTTATTCTTCGGCGGTGGCAAATCTTGGATAGATTTGATCTTCGATGGGTCCAGTTCAATACCTCGCCGACTGACGATGAATCCCAACAGCTTTCCAGATGGAACTCCAAATGCACATTTGGCCGGGTTGAGCTTAATATCGTACCTTCAAAGCCTTTGGAAAAACTTCCTTAAGTCTGCTACGTGGTTTTCCTGATGCTTGGATTTTATGATCACATCGTCCACGTACACCTCAATTTTTTTGTGGATCATGTCATGAAACACAGTAGTCATTTCTCTCATGTACGTTGCCCCAGCATTCTTCAAACCAAATGGCATTACCCGGTAGCAATAAGTTCCCTACGGCGTAATGAATGCCGTCTTTTCCGCATCTTCTTCATCCATCAGAATCTGATGATACCCAGCATAGCAATCTACAAAAGATCCGATCTCACGTCCGGCACAATTGTCGATCAAGATATGGATGTTGGGTAAAGGAAAGTTGTCCTTTGGGCTTGCCCTGTTCAGATTGCGGTAATCAACACACACCTTGATCTTCCCATCTTTCTTCGGCACCGGCACCACATTAGCCAACCAATCAGGATATCGAGTGACACGAATAACCTTTGCTTGTAGCTGCTTGGTTACTTCCTCTTTAATTTTCACACTCATATCCATCTTGAACTTCCTCAATTTCTTCTTGACGGGAGGGCATGCCGGGTCAGTGGGCAATTTATGAACCATTAAATCCGTGCTTAACCCCGGCATGTCATCATACGACCATGAAAACACATCTTTGAATTTAATAAGTGTTTTGATTAATTCTTCCCTGATATTTGGTGCAATGTGGATGCTTATTTTAGTTTCCCTAATATCGACTGCATCCCCTAAATTGATGGCTTATGTGTCATTTAAGTTGGGTCTAGATTTCTCTTCAAACTGGTTTAACTCTCTGTTTATCTCTTCGAAGGCTTCATCCTCTTCGTATTCCGATTCATTATCATAATCGACCTCTTGTATAGTTAGTTCGGAATCAAATTGATCTTTTAGACTAGGTTGAAGATCCATTGTGCATGCCATGTCGTTAAGACCAGTATAAAGAGAACTGTTCAGAAAAAGAAAAAAAATTAAAAATTAAAATTAAAATAAGGAATGAAGAAGAAACTTTTTATTTTTATTGAATTATGGGATAACAAGGTTTCACACTTTGATGAACACAATAAAATAAAAAGGAATCTGAATTACAACCCTGGATTAATCCAGAAAATAAGAAGGAAAATCAGAGCCAACTACCAGGACTCCCTCCGAGTAGGAACAAGAGTAGCTGTCCAATTGTTGACATTGGCCCTAGGCCCCACAAACTCTATGTATGCCTTACTGGAACCTTCTCTAGCTTCTATCATGTTGACATCGGCGAACAACCTTTCAAAGCCTATATTCAAATCTCCATCTGGCCCGATCAGTGGTCCGAGAACCTTCGATACCGACAACTCTCTGATACCCGCTCCGACAAATGATCTGGATAGGCGTGGGATTGGCTTAGGAAGGACCCATATGCTTTTCTTCAACTTGCGGGCCCGCTTTACATTTATTGCGGTAGGCTTGAATCCCAATCCAAAAGTATCTAGGTTTTTGGGCAAAGAAACTGGATGGACCATTCCCTGCAGATCAATCCCCAAACCTTTTCCTAGTACAAACCCGCTGTTCAACATCTTTGAGGCTATCATGAAGGTCGCAACTGCGATTCTGGGAAGTGGAAGGCCCCCACCCTCAGGAATTTTGTCTACTAAGACTGCGTCAAAAACCTGATAAACCCATGGGCCCTTGTCATCGTCGGTTTCTATGAAGGGCACAATGGCATCACTGACGGCATGTGTGCCTTCATCCCCGTGTACCACAATCTCTTGTCTATCCCATTCAAATTTGACCATCTGATGCAGTGTAGAAGGCACTGCTTTGGCTGCGTGGATCCAGGGTCGTCCCAACAAAAGATTATACGACACCGCCACATCTATCACTTGAAATTACATGGTGAACTCGACCGGACCAATTGTCAATTCCAGTATGATATTACCCACTGTGTCAATACCGCCCCCATCAAAACCTTGGATGCAGACGCTGTTCTTGTGGATCTTATCATCAGTAACCTTCAGTTTGTTCAGAGTGGCCAAAGGACAGATATTGGCACTTGACCCATTATCAATTAGTGCTCGAGTGACCACCGATTCTTCGCATTTCACCGTCAGGTAGAGTGCCCTGTTGTGTTATGTACCCTCTACCGGTAACTCATCGTCAGAGAATGTCACTCGATTTACTTCGAAGATTTTGTGCGCTATTTTCTCCAAATGGTTCATTGAGAGCTTGTCCGGGACATGGGTTTCATTCAGAATCTTCATTAATGCCTGACAATGATCGTTTGAATGGATCAACAAGGATAGCAACGAGATCTGGGCTGGGGTCTTCCTTAACTGCTCTACAATGGAGTAGTCCTGTGCCTTCATCTTCTTTAAAAACTCCTCTGCTTCTTCCTCCGTTACTGGCTTCTTTATTGTTATATGATTGGCCCTTCTCAATTCTGCGGGAATAAAACACCTTCCCGAACGAGTTAACCCCTGGGCCTCGCATACTTCTTCCACAACCTCTTTCCCCTTATGCATCACTGTCACTTGACTGTAGCTCCATGGCACAACTTTCTCATTTGTTATTGGCAACTACATTACTGGCCTGATAACAACTGGTTCTACGTGGACCCCCTTCACCACCAACACTGGTGTGCTTGATACTCCCTGCAGCACTGCCTTGACTGACTATGGCTTCTTCGCAGCAACAGACGAACCTTTCCCCACTACCACAAATGGCTTGTCATCTACCTTTCCCAACTGTACCACTGCCTTTCCACTGGTCGACTTTTCGTTTGAACTGGCACGAATCATCATTACCGTTTGTGAGGGTATTTTAGGTTTCCCTCCTTCGTGCACTAGTTCGATCATGTGGGCCTCATGGTGCACCGGTAACAGGTTTTCATTGATGTTGGGTGCCTCTAGTGCCTGAACCTCGATCCTATTTGTGTCAATAAGATTTTGTACGGCAGTCTTCAACTTCCAACACTTCTCAGTATCATGCCCGGGAGCCCCCGAACAATATTCACAGCTTACTGAGTGGTCCAGATTTTTGGGAAGGGGATTTGGCAATTTGGGTTCAACAGGACTTAATAGGCCTAACTGCCTCAACTTGTGGAACAGAGTACTATAGGTTTCTCCCAATGGAGTGAATGTTCTTGGCCTCTGCTTCCTCTCGTTCCTGAAAGCCTGATTTCCGCAGAAGCTTGGCCCTGAAGGATTCTTGTAGGCCCTTAGTGGTGAGTATGTGCATTGCGGAGGTGGGTATATGTTTTGTGGAGGTGGATATGTATGTTGGGGAGGTGTATATGTATGTTGGGGAGCCGACACACGCCATTGCGGGCGAGCCGGAGGCTGGGTGTAAGTTTGGGCATGATGGATGGAGAAATGTGGCTTTTGTGGTGGATAATAGGGTTTTGGAGGGTTGTATGGAGTGTTTGGATAGCTTGGGTAATGGGGTCTGGGTTGGTAGTGAAGGGAAGGACCTCTGGATTTGGACTAAGTACCTGCTTCGACTATTGCGACCTCCTCTCTCTTCTTTTTCCCGAGCGCACCTCCCGTGCCGCTTTGGATAGCCTGAGTTATGGCCTTGATTGCCGAATAACTCATTATCTTGTTGGACCTGAGTCCCTCTTCAACCATGCCACCCATTTTTACTACTTCATTGAAAGATTTACCAACTGACGTCACCAGGTGACCAAAGTAAGTTGGCTCCAACGTTTGTAAGAAGTAGTCCACCATTTCACCTTCCCTCATTGGTGGATCGACTCTTGCTGCTTGTTCTCTCCAACTGAATCTGAATTCCCTGAAGCTCTCTCCAGGCTTTTTCTCCAGTTTTAACAGTGTGAGACGGTCGGGGACAATCTCAAGGTTACACTGGAAATGACCTGCAAATGCTTATGCTAGATCGTCCCAGGTATACCACCTGCTAGGATCCTGCCTCGTGTACCATTTTAATGCGGACCCGCTTAAACTTTGACCGAAATAAAATATCAGCAGCTCATCCTTTCCACCTGCCCCTCTCATCTTACTACAGAAACCTCGTAGATGTGCCATGGGATCACCATGTCCCTCATATAGATCAAACTTTGGCATCTTAAAACCTGCCGGCAATTGAACATTGGGGTAGGGACATAGATCTTTATAGGACACACTGACTTGGTTACCCAATCCATGCATATTCCTGAAGGATTGCTCCAGGCTTTTCACTTTACGGAGCACTTCGTCCTGCTCCGGATTCTTAGCTGGCCTCTCAGTTTCTGTCGGGAGGTGAAGGTGAGGGATATAAGTGTATGGCTCGGGTGCTTTGAAGGTGAGTTCAGGAGGATAGTATTGATTGTCGTGAACCTGAAACACTGGTTCATCGGATGATTTTTGCAATGTGGCGGGTGGAGGTGCCACGAAAACTGGAACAGCTGGTGAATGAGGGTTTTGTTTGGGTGGTGAAGCTTGGGGATTATAGGAAGTTTCCCCTTGATAGTATTGGGCAATGGGGAAGCTCGTTGATGGACCAATGGAAGGGTGTTCCGGAGTCCGAGCTGGTAAAAGGGTAGGAGTAGGGGGAAGTATTGGTGGTGTTTGTCCCTTAGCCCAGGCTAGGTGCATCCCAGCTATCTCTTGTCTCAACCTGTCTACTTCCTCCTTCATCATTTGCATCTTCGTCTTTTCCTCCTCAACACTTTTGTCCGAACCAGACATACTTTCCGGAATGGGCCCTTTTGATCTTGTATGGTAATGGTAATCTACCAGAACGTTCTAACGAGCTAACTGTTTTGAAATCTCTTTCTCTGATATAAACAACAAACTTGTTAGCATTAGAGTTTTACACATATTGCAATTTCACATTGGGGAATGCAATGTTCCTAGGCAGTTTAACCATTTCTAACATGTCTTTGCTTCGACTACATGCGTCATTCCGACTTATGTATTCACTTTGCCTATTCCTTTTTTTTAGTGATGGTCGAATCTTATGTGGATTGCCTACGTATCATGTCCCCGCATGAATCAGACCGGGCGTAGTTTTGCCACAAGTAAAGACACAATTTTTTATTTTTTTTTTCATTTTATTACCAAAATATGCTATTACAAGCTACCCATTTAAAAAAAACGAAATACAGACTCCACACTATTAACATTGTTTGATATGAAAAGAGAACAGAAGGATAGACAACAGACTCTTAAAAATAAACAAGTGCAGACTTGAACTAGGGATACATTAAGGCCTTGAAAGGGATACATTAAGTCCTTGAATTTTGGTGCCCGCAAGGCATCGTTCGGCCTTTCCGCGGGCTTTGGTGCCAGGCTTCTTTGCAATCTTTTTAATTCCTCCATGATCCGGTGGACATAACCCATGACTGAGGCAAAAAGGGTATCACGGGGCATTTCTTCACATGTTAGGCACTTCGTGGTGATGTAGTGCCCAATCTCATCGATCCTACCCCTGATTCTGTCCCTTTCCATACACATCTGTTCTATTCGTTGATTCTTTAATCCCAATACTTGAGTGTTGTCAACGAGCTGATTTTGGAACCTCTCCATTTGTTCTTACATTCGGGCTATTGAATCATAGCAGCACTCCTGTCCGTTCTAGCATCTCGGGCTTGTTTAAAGACCCAATCTCTGAGAGTGGAATTTGTTTCTCTTAATATTGCAATGCTCCCTTCATAATCCCTTCTCACTTGCCATAGGTGTTTTTTCCGCGCTGCTGCACCTTTTCCCCATCTGGCCCGCATTCTTGCTATGCTAGCCTCGGATCTTTCCAAGTCTTTTCGGCTTTCAATGACCTGATTCTTTAACCCTGCTATCAGCCTTTTATCGGACCGGCTTCTCCGTTGGTTGTCGGCATCCATTATGACTTGTCTGTTTTGAGCTCTAAGGGAGTCATTTTCTTGGGCTGATTTCTTTCTGTCCCCTTCATCGGCCGCGGTCTGAATTTCTCTTTCAAATTGAAGATCTATGACCTGCTGCTTCAACTTGCCTATTGTGGCCCTGTATTCTTTTTCCTTCACCAACCAGTCCCAATGCTCTTGTGAGGACTAGACAAATTCTTGAAGGTGAGGTCTTTTAGCCGGCCTTCCAGACGACACTTCCCCTTTGTACCAAGCCTGATATCCGGGTGAAACTTCTCCTCTTGCCCAATTCAGTACACAAGTATTTGCTTCCAAGTATTGACATTGGCTCCAAATCTGGCGGACCCTTGCTTCAGGAAACTGGCCATCGGAACTGATCTCAATCACTTGGGTGCTCAGGTCCTCATCTTTCGGCACTATCTGACACCTCCCAAGCTGCCTCAAAACCCGATACGACGCATAAGGTTGAATGCTCTTAAGCCCCATCAAGAGAAAATGGGGCCTAGCTACTGGCATATATATGACTTCGTCGATCGGTAACCATCCCAGTGTCCACTGTATTTGACTGGCGTTAAGGGTCCAAAAGTATGAGGTCCATGCCGAGACTCCTTCAGGTAAGCGGACCTCATTAATTGTGGTGTAGAACTCCTCTATGCAGGTTTTCTCAGAAGATCCATGGCTCAGGAACTGGGCTCGGTGACATAGGTGTTCAGTCATCCACATTTGCAATAACAAGTTACACCCTTCGAAAAAGTTCCCTCCGGCTTTGCAGGCCGTGAGAGCTCGGAAGATATCAGATACAATCATGGGCACAAGCGTGCTGTCATCTTGAGTGAGCAAAGTACTGACGACCCCAACTATCTTTATGTCAATATTCCCGTCTTTTCTTGGGAACACTAAAAGCCCTAAGAAGGTTATCATGAAAGCAACCCGTCTATGTTCATCCCACTTTTGACGGTTACTTTTGCTGCACAACTTGTTTTCTGGCTTGTCGAATCCTCCTACGTGGCCGTATCTTTGGTATATGAAGCTTAGAGTGCAAAAACCTATCGCCAAGTCTGGGTTATGGATCGTTCTGACTATCTTTAACGAGTCCAAAAACTGGTGCACCGCTACGGTTCTTGGAGCAACCAGGTATTTACGCCTCAACGGAACCTCAGCACTGCCGATGTACCCTGCTATCTCCTCTAAAGTCAGGGTAAGTTCAAAGTCCGAGAAGTGGAAGACATTGTGCGCCGGGTCCCAATAAGTGAGCAGTGCCCTTATAATATCCCCTCGAGGCCTGATACCCAACAAACCCGTGAGACCTTTCAGATGTTTCTTGACTTCGTCTCGCCCTTATTTGCCTAAATCATTCCACCATAGCCGCAACTGGAGGGGGATTTTATTCATGATTGAAAAAGGTTCATTTTGAGTCGTGCTCATTCTGCACATTTATTAATGTGATTAAACAAAAGAAAATTTATTTGACTCAAAACGATTTGATTATTTTTCATAAAAGAAAGACCCGATTTTCCGAACACGACCTTTCAGCACTTCAGGGACGAAGATTTTAAGGTTGTGTGAGTCAACCGATCAATAATCCAAAAAATGATAGAAGTGACCGTTTATGCAAAGTCAGCCTTCCGGCGTCCCTTTTGGGAACATTCGGCTATTTTTTATAAAAACGGCATCACCCGACTCATTTATGACTCTTTGATTGTTTTTCAAATTAAAAATAAAAATCTGATATTGCAAACACTGCCTTTCAGCACCTCGAGGACGAAGATTTTAAGGCTGTGTGGGGCAATTGGTCAAAAATCTAAAAAATGACTAAAGGTGGCCGTTTATGCAAGGTTAGCCTTCCGACATCCTTTTTGGGAGCATTCGGCTATTTCTGACAAAAACAGCATCACCCAATTCTATGACGAAAAATTAAAATCTTTGACATTTTTTTGGGCTATTTTTGCAAAATAAGAGGTTGGACCCGACGAGGGTTGCCTACGTATCTCACGCCCTGTGAGAATCAAACCGGCGTAGTTTGCCCAACATAAACTAAACTTGTAAACAAGACTCCTTTCTTTTGTTTTTCAAATAATCAAACTAAAAAAGACAATTTTTTTTTCATTTTTCAAAATTTCGGCAGGGTTTTGACGCTAATTGGACATTGGTTTTATTTTTCTAAAAATAAGTAGTTATCTCCCTACACTGCTATTTTTCTTTTTTCTCTTTTTCACAATTTTTTTTTCAAAAATTCCCGATTTCAGAAGCCGGTCAGCATGCAGATCTGAAGCAAATAAATGTGCAAAACAAACAAGATGCAGCAGGATGGTCTTTTTTCATTTCAGGTTGCTTGTCCTAGACGGATCCAACCCCTGTGTTGAGTCCCCTAAGTCAAATCAACATGATGCAAATGAACGTTCCTACTAGGGATTCGGCATGAAATCAAGTTATTCTAGGTTCAACCTGGGTATATGTTCTAGACAGTGTACCCGAGCGGACAACTCGAGTTGAGGAAGGAGCTCCTTTCCGGGAACCAAAAGGCTAGCCGGCTTAGAAACTTTCCGAGCCTCTTTTATTTCAGGGTATGACACTAACAGAATAGGGAGTCTCAACCAGTAAGCACATCCCCGGAGGTGAGAAGAAAAGGTTTCGACGCAGTTTATATGTACAGTTCAAATAATATCAAAGCGGTAAAAAATATATCATTTTGCACATTTAAGCCAAAACATGTAATAAGATCAAATAACAAATAAAGCCAAATATAACAATTCATCTAAGCTCGAATTCTAAACCCTGAACCAGAGATTCTGGGTTCGTTCCCCAGCAGAGTCGCCAGAGCTGTCACACCTCCTTTTTCGCCCACGCAGCCGCAAAGGGGCGCGGAAGGGAGTTTTTTCCGATTAAAGGACAATCGAAACAGGATTTATTTATTTAAAGATTCAGAGTCGCCACTTGGGAGATTAAGGGTGTCCCAAGTCACCGGTTAGAATCCCGAATCGAGGAAAAGATCGACTCTGTTTAACAGTCTGCGCACCAGAAATCTGGATAAGGAATTCTGTTAATCCGGGAGAAGGTGTTAGGCATTCCCGAGTTCCGTGGTTCTAGCACGGTCGCTCAACTGTCATATTCGGCTTATTTATCTGATTTTTAATACATGTTGAATCTATGTGCAAATTTCAACTGTGTACCGCTTTTATTATTATTATTTTTTACCGAGAATTGCAACATCGTGAAAATACATCTCGAACCATGTCAGATCAATGCACCCGTAGTTATTGACACATTTCAACTCTGGTGAGATTTGAATTTTGGGTCACATAAATGTGCACCCGAGTTTAAGAAGATAACATTATTAAATACGCGCCTAAAGCGACTAGCGTATCATTATTTTAGGTAGGGCCGTGAAATTTTGCTAGACGGTCAATCCCGAAGTCTAAGTAATTTTACCAACACGTATAGAGGGCCCCGCAGCTTATGATTTATTTTGGCGAAGCACGCCTCATTTATTTTAAGGATATCCTAAAGTGACTACATTTCTATTAAATTCGTCTCTAAAATAAAAGAGAAAAAATCCTAATTAATTACATGCTTGAAAAAAAGGCGTAACATATTAAATGCTAGATTAAGACAAATGTTAACGGAAAGGAATATTACTAAAATTGAAATTATAAATAAAATACGGAATCGACAAATAATATATTCAAAAGAAACTAATTATCCTATAACTAGATTAAACTCACATTGTTAGATGACTTGAACCGTTGAAATTAATTATTTACGACTATTTGAAACTAGAATCAATCTTAATTACTAATGCATATTCGAAAGTTTATTAAATTCAAACGTTAACTCGTCTTGTTTGAACTCAAATCATGCCATAATGCCTAATTCACGAAATTAATTTAAATTCATGCTTTAACTAAATTTAGCTACATGTTCACGATTAACCTACTGTTGACAATATTAAAACCTTCATAGCTAGTGAACTAATCAGTTTTGCCAAGCTGATTCACTAAAAACCAACTTATGTTATTTTCCTCTTATTCCAATTATTAAACAGTTTGACAGTAATGAGCATGCTTAAATATATACTACCTAATAATCAAACTAAAGCAGAGTATTATTTAATACATCACTACAAGATGCCTAGTTATGCAAAGCGACAGAAATTTACAGAATAATAATACATGAAATAGCCTAAATACAATCAGTAAAAGAAACAAAGAAAAAGCTAAATTAAAACTTCAAAGTTCCGACAAGTGAGGCTTGCTCAGTTGGTAAAAGCACCTCCACCTACGACCGTTAGGTCTTGGGTTCGAGTCACCATGGAGGGGAAGTGTGGAAACACTATAGATCCTCCTAATTTGGGAGGGGTTTAAAAAAATAAAAAATAAAAAAAGTTCCATTCTTCATATGTATTCATGCTTTCACATTTCAGCTTACAATATCGACAAGGTTACAACCATGTACCTGGTATTGGAAGTAAAATAAGAGGAAGATCAGCATTAGCAAAGCAACAAGAACAATCAGCAACAACAGTAGCAAATTGAACACCCAGGGATGGATTTTAAAACCAACAGAGATGATTCCACATCCAATAACAGATTCAAAAATAACCCGACAGCAATACCAATACCAGAAACCCAAGCATTCAATGAAACAGCCCTCCAAAACCAAAAGAAAACCCAGGAAAATCAATTTGGAAAGCAGTAGTACCAAATGCAAACCACAGAAGCAGTAACAATGTTCTGATCGTCAGTAGTAAAGAAAGGCTTCACTTTCAGTGTTTTAATTCTCAAAGATTGAATTTCTTAAGTTCTGACAAATCAGTTTTCTTTTCAACTTAAGCTCTGAATTTTTTTGATGATAAAATCCAGTCTATTTTTTTTAACTTTCTAACTCTGACTCTCCAAGATTTTTTTTTAAAAGTCCGTCCTCCCCTCTTCTCCAGCCTCAACCCCCTTTTATACAAGTCTGCCCCCTCTTAAACCTACTGCCCGACCCTTTTCTTACTGCCTTGCCCCTTTTTTTCCACTAAAATCTGAATTTTCCACTTAAAATTCACTAAGGAAGCTTTTCCTTATTTTCAGCCCCTCCCCCCATTCCCTTTTGTTCCCCATTACCACATTAATTTAAAGACACTAACATCCCACTAACAAAACATTAACATATTATTCCTACTGTTTCATTCTCAAATTACCCCTGAAACCCCTTAATATTACTGCTCATCAGCTGTACCAACTCACCTAAGGAGGAAAAGTTAATCATTTGACTAAACTAATTCCCATATGATCACCTCCATTACTACAACTATAAACCAATTACAACTAGTAATTTTAAGGCAGAAAAATACATCAGATACAAGAGTTTTAATGATTCAGAACAATGCTTATAATCAAATAGAATCTTAATTAATCGGACAACTAACAATTGAAAACTATAAACAACAGAATGCCAAATGATTCAAACTATACGAACGACCTAATCAACGAAACTTAATTAATCGATTATGTATTACAATTGACACTAAACAATCAGATACAGAGAATCAGGCAATTTACAGGTAATTTCAGTGGTATTGACAGAAACAGGGACTAACAGGAAATTAATTAATCGACGCAACTTATTAATCGATTATACATACGCAATTGGTAACAACAAACAGAATCAAACATACAAACAGGGTGATTCATGGCTGTGTACAAAACATGGGACTTATGAAACTAATTATTCGACGACATTAATCAAATCGAATGTGTAGTTTATGACAGGTACAATTTAATCAACAAAAGAAAAATCGACCAAATAAAAAGGTCACTGGCGATGAGAAGATGAATTGATAAAGAATGGAAAAATAAATAAAATTAAACCAAACAGATAAACAAAATAAGTAAACACAAACTGGGACAAATAGGAAATGGAAAATACCTCAAGAAATTCGGGACATGGACAACCCTGATTCGAACTCAAACTCGAACTTTTTGATGTCAAACTGACCTTAATCGAGTGTTCTCAACTGAGAACACTTCGACTAAAGTCGGTTAGACCCCAAACCCTCATTTAGTTGGAACAGATTTCACCCTCTGGCTTGCTAGGGTTCTTGGGGGTTTGATTTGGGGTTCGAACAATTCTGGTCAGATTTGAACCAAAGCCATAGTGGTTTAGTGACGAGGGAGGTCAGGGATATGTCTGGTATGAGTTAGGGACTAGTTGGGGTAGATCTAAGTTTGGCTCGAATCTTCAAATGAAGATTCGAGAAGTTCCAGGAAGATTCGAGCTAAACGGTTACCGGATTTGGATTGAGGGTGGTCAGGGGGTCTTAGGGTGTTGGTTTGGTGACCGGCGACGTTGTTGCCATCGGGTTTCAGGCGAAAGTAACCTAAGGCGGCTAGGGTTTGGTCTGGCTCATCTCTGAGTTAGAGAGACGATGAACAGGGAAAGGGGGGTGTTTGGTTTGGGGGGGCTGGGGTAGGAGATTAAGTTTATATAGGGGAGGGGTGGTTTGATCTTGGCCATAGGATCAATCACGATCAACGGCCTGGATCAATTCATTTAAGGGGGACGGCGTCGTTTGGTCTCATTCAGAGACTGGGTCGACCCGGGTCGAAATGGACCGGGTTGTGAGGGAAGCTTGGGACCGTTGGATCAATGGAGATGGACGGCTTAGATCAATATGCCTGAAACGACGCCGTTTCAACTATGCAGGGGCTGAACTGGATCGTTCGATCAGTTTGATCAACGACTCAGATTTGAGACGCCAATACGGCGTCGTTTGGGGTTATCTGAGACCAGGCAATGGACTGGGTCATGCATTGGTATTGATTTGGGCCCAATTTCATTTTAAACTTTTGGCCCAATCCGAGTTTTCTTCATTTTTTCATTCTTTTCTTTTTTTTTCTTCTTTTAATTCCTAATTAACAAAAATTCTACATTAAATTGTGAAATCAAAATTAACCTTACAATATATTAATCAACCCTTATCAACAATTAATACACAAGTTAAAACATTTAATTAAAAATAAAATCACACGATGGCACATTTAAATGACAAAAAATAGACTAAATGCATATTTTTGTGATTTTCCTCTTTTAAAACCAAATTATGGTTTAATTAATTCCTAAATGCACATGCCACATATTTTTAATTAATTACAACAAGATAAACATTTATGGACAAAATATTTATCAAAAATGTCACGCAAATTCTCAAAATTGTGCATAAGGAAAATTTTGTTTTATTTTTTGATTTCTTTTGGAGTAGTTTTCGTGAAGCAAAAATCACGTGCTCACAATAAGTACAAGAGAAATCAAGTCAATATCCAAGTTGAAGTGATTCCCGTTGAATGTGTCCATTTCGTATGTGTGGGTGGGAATGTATTTACCCACTTTCCACATAGCTGTCTTCTTCTTGGTCGCACGCAACATCCAATTACATGGCCAAAACCCCCTGCGGCAAACAACCTTGTATACAATCAGACTTGACTCCCATACCTGCATCTCACGACACTCTTTTACGTTGTGCATTTTACAAGCCCTGCTTAAGCGCGTTTTATCAGGAAAAAACATCCCCTTTGCAAGCACCGTTGGTCTAGACTCATCCCACATTGCTGTCCAGATTTTATCAAAATCCCTTGTTAGAGCTTCCACATCCGGCACGGTTGGCAAGTTATCAATGTAAGGAATCTCCCTTGAATGAAACGGCACTTCGGACTCATACACTCTTCGTCTGGGGGGCTCTCTCTTCAAATCAGGTCCTTCCTCCTCATCCTGCTCATCACCATCCTCACGAAAAAAGGGTGTCTCGTCTCCGGATTCATCGGCATTGTTATCGTAATCACTGTTATGTTCCTCACTCTGTGCATCTGCCAGATCCCGATGTAATACGTCGTTTTCGGTCAATTGAGTGAGTACGGGTGGTTCAACTTGCTCGTTTTCACTGCACAACCAACAAAAATATAAGCTACTGAATTAATAAATGATTTCCATATGGCTATATCACTTCACTTACAAGTCGTAATGTGATGAAATTTCATGATGGGCGTTTTTAATTAAGTGATGACTACCAGATGGGCCACTTGTAAAATTCATATCCGGCCGGTACCCCCTATTAAATATATGAGCGTTAATACAAATTCAATATGCCAAAAATATACATAATTAACACAAATGAAAATTGAAGTTTACCACTCGTCTTGTGAATTATGGAAAGCAGGGTATAAATTATTTTCTCGCAGCTCATTCGCTGGTGGGGATAAGTTTAAATCAAGGAAAACTCTTTCATACGAAACCTGTCCGGCAAAAACTGCTCCATAATAACCACCCGATGACTGGGGGTTATCTCTGCTACGCACAACCTCATTTTTTGGAACGTCTTCGACCTTCACGTACATCTCCAACATTGTGATTACAAGAAATTCCCGACATTCGTTCGGAGTCCTCAGAAAATCACTCAAAGTTTCATCATCGAAGATGTTAAACTCCGAGTAAAAAGCAACCCCTTGCGGAGTGACGGAATACGGATATCTTCCGGTTACTTTAAGTATCACTGAACGTTTCCTCACACTCAGTTTTTTGCATAACAACGATATCAATTTATCGTACTCTATTGTAAGTGGCAATTTAACATGACACTGAGAAGGTAAACTGTAGCCCACAGAGTTATTCTCCATCACAACCTCACCCCCCAATATAATGAAACTCTTATTCTACGCTCTTCAGACATAATGAAAAAATGCTGGAGAATTTAAGAACAATAAACGTTTCAACAAGAGGTAACAAAATTTTTGAATGAATTTCTATACAATTCTAACCTCTTTATATAGGAAATGGCTAGCCGGGATTTTTTTTTATATAGGTATAGCGCCCAAAAGGTTGGCACTATACGCTTTTGAAATATTGAAGTCACAAATTATTGGTGGGGCCAAGATATCTATGTATAACACCACTATACCTGGCGCTATACATTAATGTTGTATATATAACGCCAGGTATTGTGGCGCTATACCTGGCCATGTTAGCTTTTACAGTATAGCGCCACAATACCTGGCGCTATACCTTAACGGTTCCGTTACTGTTAGTATATAGCGCCAGGTATTAT
Organism: Nicotiana sylvestris; assembly: GCF_000393655.2. Taxonomy (NCBI): domain Eukaryota; kingdom Viridiplantae; phylum Streptophyta; class Magnoliopsida; order Solanales; family Solanaceae; genus Nicotiana; species Nicotiana sylvestris. The sequence continues at coordinate 163,363,981 of NC_091065.1, forward strand.
GGCGCTATATATAAAAAGGTCATTTTTTACCACCTATCTGTGTAGTTTGAGTCAAAAAAAAGCCACATTTTAGTTCCGGACTCATAAAACGGACCGTTTGAAGGGTCTACGAAAAGCACTTAAACTAATGGTTTTAGAAAAAAGAAAATAAAAGACCACATTCTTAAAAGCTAGCAATCAAAGATCTATTCACTTGCCGTCTATCTTGCTTGGATGTTGGCTTATGACTTCCAGGTACTTTTTTTCGTGGGAAGAAGCATCAAGGTAAATCAAAAGCGAAGGACCAAACTTTCTTGTTATTATCTTTTAAATTAAGCCTCTACATTCCCGATGAGGAAATTAGCGGAGATGATAGTACCGGAAAGTTTGTCGATTCGGGCGTCTTCGTGAAGATGAATGTCAGGATTTTACTTGACGAGGGCTTGCCGTATCCCTCTAAGATTTATGGTGTTTTCCTCATATATTCCTAATTATTCGGCGGAACAACCCTCTCTTGCCAAACTAGTAGCGGTGACTAAAAGCATAACCAGAGAAGGGAATGTGGTCACTCCTCTCCACTCGTCGACCGATCAAATCGAGGTAACGAACACTTTCATTTTGTTTTAATTGACTATTTCTCTAAGTGGAATAGAAGCAGGAGCAATCACCCAGGAAACGCATCGTACTCTCCAATACAAGCAAAATTAAGCAAATTGGGACCTACATTATATTCCCCAGCGCAAGCAAAATTAAGCAAAACTGGGACACCCCCAGGGAACACCCAATATTCTCCTGTAAAAACAAGGGCTGAGTACCCCAGGATTCACCCCGACATAGGCACAAATAGTACGACGACCTGCGATCCTCCAAATCTGATAGTGAAACAACGGGTTAACATTTCGGCCTTAGCTCGAAATGACACCCCTAAGGCCAAGGGCCATCTACAAAAAGAAGAATTCGACCTCGCTCGAATTACAATGGGTTAACATTTCGGCCTTAGCTCGAAATAATACCCCTACGGCCAAGGGCCATCGTCAAAAAGAATAATTCGACCTCGCTCGAATTACAACGGGTTAACATTTCGGCCTTAGCTCGAAATAACACCCCTATGGCCAAAGGTCATCGCCAAAAAGAAGAATTCGACCTCGCTCCAATTACAACGGGTTAATATTTCGGCCTTAGCTCGAAATAATACCCCTACGGCCAAGGACCATCGCCAAAAAGAAGAATTCTACCTTTCTCGAATTACAACGGGTTAATATTTCATCCTTAGCTCGAAATAACACCCCTAGGGCCAAGGTCCATCGCCAAAAAGAAGAATTCGACCTCGCTCGAATTACAACGGGTTAACATTTGGCCTTAGCTCGAAGTAACACCCCTCCGACCAAGGGTCATCGCCAAAAAGAAGAATTCGACCTCGCTCGAATTACAACGGGTTAACAATTCGGGATTAGCTCGAAATAACACCCATACGGCAAAGGGCCATCGCCAAAAAGAAGAATTCGACCTCGCTCGAATTACAATGGGTTAACATTTCGGCCTTAGCTCGAAATAATACCCCTACGGCCAAGGGCCATCGCCAAAAAGAAGAATTCGACCTCGCTCAAATTACAACGGGTTAACATTTTGGCCTTAGCTCGAAATAACACCCCTATGGCCAAGGGTCATTGCCAAAAAGAAGAATTCGACCTCACTCGAATTACAACAGTTTAACATTTCGGCCTTAGCTCGAAATAATACCCTTACGGCCAAGGGCCATCGCCAAAAAGAAGAATTCGACCTTGCTCGAATTACAACTGTCGCACCTCCTTT